>NC_092817.1:60051126-60058626 GCF_023375885.2 Dermacentor andersoni | reverse complement strand
CTCTCTCTCTCTCTCTCTCTCTCTCTGTGTGTGTGTGTGTGTCTCTCTCTCTCTTAAAGCCACCTCATGATGCCATCGCCCCTTATCGGCCCCTTTCGTTTGCATCCTGCGTCCTAGAACGTATACGGACACCAAAGCGCTCTAGTATACGCACGAACGCATGGATTAGGAAATATCTTGCGAAAGCGGCAAGCAGGCGTGACTACGCTAAAGAAATGTGAAATAGTCGAAACAAAAGAAATAAAAGGGGAAGGAAGAAACGAAAGAAGAAAACGTCAAATAGCGACAATGAACGCACGAAGCCTCAGCGGTATACGCATACGACAACACTCACGGTACAGAGCAAGCGCTGGTTCATGGTCAAGGGTCACGCACCACGCCACTAGGACGATAAGGATCACCGAGGCGGCATGTATTAATTACGCCGTGACGCCAACGTGGCGCGAAGGCTTTGGGACGGCCGCTTGCCTGTCCGAAGAGCTCGGAGGCGAAGCGTTTCTGAGGTCCGGTCGCCTTGACAGTCAAGGTCTTCGTCAGTTAAAACCTCTCTACGGTTTCTCCCTAGTCGCCCTATACGGGCAGCGAGTTTTCAGCAATCCTTATATTTATCTGGAGATCTGTTCATTTCCACTCCTTACGAAACATGACCACGATTTCTTACAGCTACAAAGCGGCCGGATCGATGAAAGGGAGAAGCGTACCCTGCATCTTCAATCGTGGGAGTAATCGGGCAGCGTTAGTGGCATTAACTTTGAATGAATAAAAAGCCTCTCTTGCTCGTGTGGTTATGTTTGCGTGTGCCGGCACTGAGGGCATTTGATGAATGCATTTACGCACCGTGCGCTTGTCATTTTAGTTTTCGTGATTGGAACAGCAGCAAGATGAAAATAGAATGGCAAAGCGTGGCGGGACAAGGGCATAAAAGCAGTGAGCCTTTATTCGATTTATTTCCTTTCTTTTCAGCATTATATGGAAAACGTAAGGTTACTGCGTCTTGGTACTTTCAGTAACCACAACTGAAAACAATATGTTTTTACATGCCTATACCAAGCTTTGAACTTTTTAAGAAACCTTAAGAATAGCTGGAGCACAACAGAAGCGAAACAAAAATGAAGAAAAAAGGAGGAATAGCTCTGCGCACACTCTTTAACCTGGTGAACGCCTGCGCTACTCAATGAACTTTTATAGTGTAACAATATCTACCAAAACAGCATTACAGAACCACATCCGTGTCGGGAAGCTTAGAGTACGGTCTCAAGCCAAGTGAATGTCTATCCCTTACCGTAGACGGAGACAAAGATGGAGTGGTTGTACATCTTCCCGTGATGGTCCTTGCAGGAGCATGTGTACAGCCCTTCGTCGCTCCTCTGCACGTCACGAACAGTCAGCTGTGACGCCACCACGGATAGCACGAAGCGGTCTTGCCCGAACGTTTTGCTGTAGCTGATGGCCTCGGTCTTCTTGATGCGTGAGCTCTGTAGTAGAGGCGAGGCAACAAAAAAGTGATGCTGAACTCGCGTTACAAATCTGTAGGCACAAGAGCAACATTAACGTTTGTTTGTGCTCTTTCTTGATTTTTTTTTCCTTGAGGACGCGGCGCAGGTCAACACTTTTGCCAGCCAAATTCAGTTAGCCGGACAAACTGGCTCGAGAGAACGTGTTTTGCATCTCTTGGGGACGTCTTAAATAGGTGACCCATTGACGAAAACTAACAATCAGGGCGCTATAGCCAAGAATAGCGTCCCTGTATATGCTCCCGCAGGGGGCATATACAGGGACACTATTTTTGGCTATAGTGTTCCTGTATATGCTCCCGCAAGGAGCATATACAGGAACACTAGCCAAAAAGTGAGCGTCGCGTCAGCAAGGAGAATGTCCATAGAAAAAAAAAAGAGTGTCTTCACAAAGAGCGCGCTAGCAGATTACGCGTCTGGGAATTCTCCCTTCGTGTTACGCGTAATGTTTTGTTAGTTTTAAGCTTAGCATTCAGTCAAGAACTTGAATGCCGTGAACTCAGTTCAACGTGAACCACGTTTCTGCTCTTTCTCTTATAGTATAAATGCAACACTTGAAGGATGCTTCCTTCTTTATTCGCGTACTTAGTCATTTATGAAAATAAAGGCAATCACGACGTTTCTGCTGTCATTAGTGGCAAAGAATGCCTCTTTCATTACACCTTGATTGAAAAGGAGCTGACGTATGAGTTTTAAAGGTAAAAGTTATGCGACAATAGTCGTATCGGCTGCCAAAGGTGGCTACACTTGGAAACGACGACATCGAAGGGAGTGTTTTCCATTTCAAAATAAAACAGTGATTTGAAGCCACGTGTGCAGCATTGTCACAAATGTATCCCACGTAAGTACAACTTAACGCAACCAAGTTGTGCGCTAGGCTGAATCAGGCGAGGAAGGAGACAAACCTGTGCAGAAGGGCCACGTGACTGACTTTATTACCGCTGTCCAAGAGCTCCAACTCATTTTGGCCTTCGTGAAAGCTTTCGAATCGCGAAATTAACTTACGTTCTTGTCGGGGTAGTCCCAGGACAAGACGACCATGACGCCCATTTCCACGGTGATCGTGCAGTTGAGCGTGAACGAGTCGTTCAGCACCGGATGAAAGTTGCTCTCCTTCTCAATCATCACGCTGGGCGCTATGTCCACGGGAGCTGCATTTTTGTCAAGCATAGAAAGCGTCGGGAAAGTGGAACACGAGAGCATGAAGCAGAAGCATGCGTGAAGCATCTCACACCTAGCAGTGTCGCCTTTGCTCGAGATTCTGAAAACACTGAAGAAGTGTAGAACTTTATATTTAATTATTATGTTTATTAAAGTATGGGGTTTTACGTGCCAAAACCACGATCTCATTATGTGGCACGCCCTAGTGGGGGACTCCGGAATAATTTGGACCACCTGGGGCCCTTTAACGTGCACCTAAATTTAAGTACACGGGTGTTTTCGCATTTCGCCCCAATCGAAATGCGGCCGTCGTGGCCGGAATTCGATCCCGCGACTTCGTGCTTAGCAGCACAACACCACAGCCACTAAGCAACCAGACGGGTAGGACTTTAAAACCACTTTGATTTTGGTGTAATTCTACGCTTGGCAATGATGTCTTTATTGCGAGAACAGTGCTGGATTAAGAGTTTCACCGCTTACTGATATTCTGCTAGCTGTGAGAGCATATGCGAGCTGCACTTTTAGTATTCTGCAGGGTTAGCATCCCTTTGCTCTATATGCGCGGTCTTTCCTATTTACGTTTCTTTACACGCAAACCGGTGTCAACATGTTTCTCCACAAGTAGCATTTCCTTTCGTGTGTTCATTTCTCAAAAAAAATGAAGTCAGGCATTTCACCACCTCAGTTTCTATATGGAGCACTGTAGTGCAATCAATTGTAATTGTGCCACTGTAGACATGTGAAGTGCACTTATCAAGAAGGAAACAACACACTTAACAAGACATTTGATCCAAGCAGACGACCAACACGATCGTCTTGTTTGCCATCTGCTGTGTATAGACGTCTTGTTAAAGGTGCTCTTGCTTCCTGTTGTACTTCTATACGCGCATGACAACTGGCCTCCCCTTTGAAACGACAATTGCCTCCGAAATCGTCAGAGCGTGGGACACGCTGAAGATCTCAGAGGCCGCGAGAGAAGCCGCACAGTTCACCACAACGCTATACGCGCGGCGCTTTTCTTGCGGTGGCGCCGAGCGGGTGCTCGACAATACTCACGCAGATAGACGAACACGACGGCCATGGACGAGTCGTTGTAGACGCGTCCGGGCACCGAGCCATTGCAGATGAAGTGTCCGGCGTAGTAGCTTTGCGGGTAGTAGATGACGAAGCCGCGCATCGGGTCGAACTCGACGTCGCGCTTCAGCAGCGCCACCTCCTCCATCTCGTCCTGGCCGAGGTCCTTCCAGAGCTGGACATGGGCGCCCGAATGCGTAGGCAGGCACGGCACCACCAACATCTCGCCGTGGCGCACCGTCACGAAAACAAGCTGGTCCATCTGCTTCTCCGGCTGGAACAGGTAGTAGTCGTCTGCGAACGGTCGGGAGGCAAGGGCGCAATTAAACCTCGCTCTTATTCACGCTGTCGCCAGAAGTGGAGAGAGGAAGGTATTTTGAAACGACTCTTTTTTAGGCCCGAGTCGTCACTGTCGGAGCTCAGTTGGCTCCCGGCTGTGGAACTGGATTCAAATGATTGGATTCGGCAGTGGCCGCACTGCGAGGCGCAACTCTGGCAATGGAACGCTGGTGTGAAAAACGATATTCAGTTTCGTCGCGTGCAAAAGTGCATTGACGAAGCGTTTTCTCGGTAATACAAGATACTGCAGCCACTTACCAAGTCAGAACTTTTGACTTGAACAGCGACGGCTCGGGTTCCGCTATAGAATACGAAGCTGCTCATTGCTTATATAAATGAATGTGCAGGCGTATTCTAAAGGTAGCGTAACCTGATGTTCTATACGACGCAGTCCCATGCGCTAAATTCAAGTACGTATATGCATTATCCGGTATGCAGTAAAAAGCAGTGTTAATCTCTGCCATTGCTAATACTGGTGAAAGCATCTACTATTGTGCCTTGTGTGGCATTTAAATGCGATGGGTACATTGCGCATAATCATTAAATTAATCAGTGTGCTCTGTCTTAAAGAGACCCTAGAAAGAAATATAAGTTCAGACGTGTTATCAAGGTACAGTTCTACAATACAAAAAAAGTCATTCTTATCATGAGAGGAGACTTGGCAAGTCAGAAAGGACGCGAAAACGAAAGACGGGGTACGCCGCCGCCCGGGCAGTCCCAGCGCCCATTCGCCTTGACGTCACAGACTTTAAAGGCGTCTGCTTGGGTCTAGCTAACAGTTTACCGGTAAAGAAAGGCTACATTGCATTCTGAAGGAACCAAATAATCGACCGAGCAAGCTTTGAAAAGCTTTGGACCTATACCACATCGTATGGGCCTGCCAACACAACACGGAACTAGAAAGGACAGAAGAACCGACGAATGAGCGGTGGGCAGGAAACGCTATTGAAGGCAGGAAACGCTGCTCAGCGTATATACCTCGAAGTTCAGCAGGAGCTGACCGAAAGGGCAAGAGCGGCTGCGAGATCCAACGGACTCCCGAAACAGAGCGATCAACCACAAATTTCCAAGTGCGGTTAAGTTTTCATCATTGGCATCAACCCTCCCAAAACAGATTAAGTACGCATGTCATATTGACCGCAAATAAGGACGGGGACCGCGGAAGAGAACACAAAAACGACAAGGGTTCTTGTGTTCTCTTCCGCTGTCCCCGTCTTTATTTGCGGTCAGTATGATATGCAGTAAACACCAACTAGGCCAAACTGAAGTTCTTCTTGAGATGAAGTGCGAGTAAAAAAAAGAAACACTGAAACTCGTGACGTCACACAGACGTCACTGACGTAACGGCGCTAGCGGTCTCGAGCGAAATTCAAGAAATTGTAGTTTGGACTTCATTTTATCTTCTGCGAAATTAATGAAAATATTGTTTTTCAAGAATATCTTATCAGGCTAAACTGATTCAGTGTTTCTCGTCAGTGACCCGTTGATATCGACAAGAGAAGGGTAGCTTGGGAACGTCTATGACAAGTTATAAATGCCCAATGTTCCACGAGCATTTTCAAGCTACCGTGTCAGCGCGCGAAAGCAAAGAGTAGCAAAGTTACCTACCATTGACGAAGACGTAAACTGACGTAGCGTTTCCCGCGTTGGTGAGATCAGTGGTCCCATTGTAGTAACAGGTGTAGTGACCCAAGTCCATGACGTCAGTAGTGTTGAGCTCGAAGACGCTCTTGAAGGGGCGAATGCCATCCACCTCTTCATCATAGATGGACGAGCGCAAGGAAACGTTGTCCTATAATCGAAAAAAGCAAATGTGTTATTGGATTGGCACAAGATAACACATCAATGTGTATTGCACAACGAAGGAGCAAGAACAAAACCTTCGTCGTTCTATCGCACTCAGTATGAGCTACAACGTGCGAGCGCTTTCGCGTTGTGGCTCATAGACAGCGCGATAGTATATTTGTATTTTACCTATATGTTCAACGGTGTCATTAAAGGTAACAAAACACAGGTGACACGCCGATTACGTTAACAATGCCTGGACGCAACGTGAGCTAAGACGCTACAAGAAATTTAAAACACTGAAGACCAGCTGGGCTGCGCACTTGCTACTTCACAGGTAAAACAACCAGTGCCGCACAAGTAGCACTTCTTTTTTATTTTGTTGACATTTCGTTGCTTCGATTTTTAAAATTTTCTTCCTTCATTCCTTCTTTCCTTCTTTTCTTTTATTCTCGTTGTTCTTGGCTTAGAGTTTGGGACAGCCGGCCCTTTCGTGGCCAAATTTGTCTCACTTCGCAGCTAACAGCGAAACAACTAACGATCCGAATACCACTGTCGAAAATTACACTGATTTTGCTTTTAACATATATGTGAACACACTTTAAAAAAGAGAGCAATGCTTGGCGAGACGACGGAACCAGCGAGACGCTGCTTCGTTCAATCCCTTTCTCCCAGCTCCTTATTTATTTATTTATTTATTTATTTATTTATTTATTTATTTATTTATTTATTTATTTATTTTGCAGAAGCAGCTTTCAAGCGTTTTCTTAAAAATACGCGTTGCCTAGCTCATGATACGCAGTCGCATCCTTCGTAAGAAACTCTCTGCAGGGCGTGCGCTCGCAGTGCAACCAGGGGGCGCCTCGTGACACCACTACACAATGTTTCATACTTTTCTGAACACCGTAAACAACTCCAGCGATCCGCGAGCGCTGCAGTGTGTCGAAGCAATAAAAGACTTGGTCTCCTATCTGCGGACGTGTCACAGTGTGCAATATCCGTTAGAGAGGTTACGGCCTGTACATGGTATTTCGTGTCATTTGCTTGCTTTGCTTGCTTGCTTGCTTGCTTGCTTGCTTGCTTGCTTGCTTGCTTGCTTGCTTGCTTGCTGGCTGGCTTGCTTGCGTCGAACGCACTCCAACGCCATGCACTGTGGGGCGCATCTGCTGGGACTCATGGGCGCTACTCACACTTTGTCTCGCGCTCCGAACGTAGAGGATTTTCCATTGTCCCCGCGTGAAAGCCCAAACTTTCCGCCAAAGATAAAGTAGAATCAGTGGGTCGTCAACCTCCGGGTAGTCAGATAGCATCCTGTGAGGATTTTCACATTGACAGCCGCAGCCGAATGGCAATGTTGCGACCTTGAATAGCCTCAGTGACTCGGAAATGTAAGGCCGCGAACTCAAGTGACTGTTACGTGCAGATCTTCGCATCCAGAACAAGCTCAAACTTCAGCATCTAAGAAATGTGAGCGTTAAAATGCGCATCCTAATGTAAGCTTGGAAATGACTTTTGCATCAACTGCCACTCGTCCATGTGTAAACGCAGCAACGTGTCGTTTTCCAACGGCATCTTTGACTAGGCGTTTTAAGGCGCTCCGACAGTGCTACAGAGGTCGTGTAAGATA